>NC_138768.1:664475752-664523252 GCF_965119305.1 Pelophylax lessonae | reverse complement strand
GTCCAGTAGGCAAGTGGTTACAGTATCTCACAAAAGTGAGTACACCCCTCACATTTTTGTAAATATTTTATTATATCTTTTCATGTGACAACACTGAAGAAATGACACTGTGCTACAATGTAAAGTAGTGAGTGTACAGCTTGTATAACAGTGTAAATTTGCTGTCCCCTCAAAATAACTCAACACACAGCCATTAATGTCTAAACTGCTGGCAACAAAAGTGAATATACCCCTAAGTGAAAATGTCCAAATTGGGCTCAATTGGCCATTTCCCCTCCCCCGTGGCATGTGACTCGTTAGTGTTACAAGGTCTCAGGTGTGAATGGGGAGCAGGTGTGTTGAATTTGGTGTTATCGCTCTCATTCTCCCATACTGGTCACTGGAATTCCAACATGGCACCTCACAGCCAAGAACTCTCTGAGGATCTGAAAAAAAAGAAATTTTGCTCTACATAAAGTTGGCCTAGGCTATAAGAAGATTGCCAAGACCCTGAAACTGAGCTGCAGGACGGTGGCCAAGACCATACGGTGGTTATACAGGACAGGTTCAACTCAGACAAGGCCTTGCCATGGTCGACCAAAGAAGTTGAGTGCATGTGCTCAGCATCATATCCCAGAGGTTGTCTTTGGGAAAAAGACGTATGAGTGCTGCCAGCATTGCTACAGAGGTTATAGGGGTGGGGGGGTCAGCTTGTCAGTGCTCAGACAATATGCCGTACACTGCATCAAATTAGTCTGCATGGCTGTCATTCCAGAAGGAAGCCTCTTCTAAAGATGAGGCACAAGAAAGCCCACAAACAGTTTGCTGAAGACAAGCAGACTAAGGACACTGATTACTGGAACCATGTCCTGTGGTCTGATGAGACGAAGATAAACTTTTATGGTTCAGATGGTGTCATGTCTGGGTGGTGGCATACAGGTGAGGTGTACAAAGACAAGTGTGTCTTGTCTACAGTCAAGCATGGTGGTGGGAGTGGAATGGTCCAGCACTGGGGAGCTACAGTTTAATGAGGGAACCATGAATGCCAACATTTACTGTGACATATTGAAGCAGAGCATGGATCCCCTCTCTTCGGAAACTGGGCCGCAGGGCAGTATTTCAGCATGAGAACAATCCCAAACACACTTCAAAGATGACCACTGCCTTGCTAAAGAAGCTGAGGGTAAAGGTGATGAACTGCCAAGCATTTCTCCACCCCTAAACCCTATGGAGCATCTGTGGGGCATCTTCAAACGGAAGATGGAGGAGCGCAAGGGATCTAAAATCCACCAGCTCCGTGATGTCACAGAGTGGAAGAGAACTCCAGTGGCAATCTGTGAAGCTCTGTTGAACTCCATGCCCAAGAGGGTTAAGGCAGTGCTGGAAAATGATGGCCACACAAAATATTGACGCTTTGGGCCCAATTTGGACATTTCCACTTGGGGTGTACTCACTTTTGTTGCCAGCGGTTTAGACATTATTGGCTGTGTGTTGAGTTATTTTGAGGGGACAGCAGATTTACACTGTTATACAAGCTGTACACTCACTACTTTACATTGCAGCAAAGTGTCATTTCTTCAGTGTTGTCACATGAAAAGATATAATAAAATATTTTTTTAATTTCAATATCTCTTTATTTTAATTTTTCACATACCAAAATAATATACAAACCACAAAAAAATAATACAAAATCCAATAGAAAAAACAAAAACAACATTGTTGCAGTAAATTTGTCAGTTATAACATTATACTACCAGAGGGAGAGGAAAAAAAAAAAGGGAAACAACCACTCCTCCCCTTCTTTCCAGTATAGTTTTGACTCCCACTAAGGGGGTTACCATATTTAGAATACCGTTATTTAAAATCTCTCTCAATTAACATTAATTTTTATGGAGGGAGGTAAAGCAAGTCTAAAACTGCCTAACGATATTTATATTATCCCAGCTGCTTTAATCCTATTCCAATGTTACTATGCATCTTCTATTATTTAACCATGATTTCCAACTAACTTCAAACATTTTCTTTGTTGCACTTAAGGTAGCCACAATTTTTTCCATCTGACATTGTTGATTTAATAATTCAACCGCGTCGGATGGAGTTGGTACCTCCTGAGAGTTCCATCTTCTAGTGATTAAAAGCTTTGCCGCTAATAAGAGATGCATAACTACTACTCGGAACTCCAGGGGAATCTCGTATATATTTAAGTGAAGGATCGCCATTTCGGAGTTTGGGACTATATTTTTTCCCACCAGTTCTGATACCAGGGAGAATATTCTGTACCAAAATGCTCTAATCGATCTGCAGTCCCAAATTATATGAAATAACGATCCTTGCTCACCGCATTCTCTCCAACATAATGCTGATGTTGAGGAATAGAATCTCGACAATTTCATAGGAGTTAAATACCAAAAATTCAAGATTTTTTGGTATAACTCCCAATGGTTGATACATTTGGATGAAATGTATGTAATATCAAAGGCTTTCAACCAGCTTATTTCGGGAAAAACTTTCCCCAATATTCTCTCCCATTTCAAAACAGTAGTGGATTTAGAGTAAATATTATGTTTATTCAGTATATCGTAGATAATTGAAATACCATTAGAGGTAGTCATTGGTTCTTGATACAATTTATACATAGTAGTTGGTAATTTAAGATATAAAGTGAGATTATTCTTCTGTAAAAACGAACGTATTTGATAATAGCTCATTAATGCTGATGATGGTATTTTATACCGATTTGTCAAACTCTCAAATGAATAGATACCTGTGTCGCTATACAAATCTTTCAAACTATCAACACCACTTCTTAACCATAGGTTTATATCAAGGTTAGGGATAAAGCACGAAAGAACTGCCAGTGGAGTGGGGAATTCGCACATCTTCCCGTGTTCTAGTAGTTTTCCTACAATTTCTGCCCAAACTGTTAGGGCTGTTTTAGCCACTATCGATTGTATAACAGGAACCTCGGCTCCTAATATTACAGCCAGCATTGTGATTTTAAGGTTCTCCTGTTTACAGGAGAACCATAATAAAATATTTTAAATGTGAGGGGTGTACTCACTTTTATAAGATACTGTAACTGAGTTCTTTATTTTTCGTGACAGAAAAAATGTCAATGTGCTTTTAGCTGTTCTTTGCAGTACTGAAATTCCTTGTCTCATGATTCTGTGCTTTTTAATCTTCACTCTGTGGCCTCAAAGCTACAGAACTGGTATTGCTGGTCAACCCAGTGAGCACACGCTTTTATATCTTTAAGCTCATATTTATGGCCCTTCTGAGGATACTGGAACCAAAGAGAATTGGCTTGCAGGATGAAAATGAGAATCATTCAGGGTTGGCTGTGTCTTGTAAGCAAGTTAAATGCAAAATGCTCATGTTGCAACAATCTGGATGCACTGCTTCTGTTGTATTAGAAGACAGGGAGGAATTGATTTAAGAATCTGAAATAAAATAATTAATTAAGCTAAGAGTGATTTCTCAATAAGAGAGAAGCGGTCCATAACCTTAGGACAGTAGCGTAGAAGAAAACTGAGGACTAAAAGACGAGTAAGGTTATAGGAAGGACATGCCCCCCCCCCCCCTCAAAGCTCACCAGTGTCCAGTCACCTGAAGGTACTAGCCTATAACCCAAGATCTATGAATATTCAGCCTGTTGCCTGACCTGTATGATTAGATAAGAAAACTTGCATCATTTTGTATATGTATGTATATATATATATATATATATATATATATATATATATATATATATATATATAGGTACACTTAAAGCTGAACTCTAGGCAGATATTAACACACCATTTAATCAATCTAGGAATTAAGAGATAGTTTACAATAGAGTTGCTCTTTGAAGAGCGAACTACATTCGGATAGCTCTTCTGAGAGCATTTTACCGTTGAGACGTTGGGTTGGTAAAACCGTGGCTCAACAAAGTGGTTTTACTTCCTCGAACAGCTAGTGTAACCGAGGTCTGAAAATGTATGTTACAGAATCTGTGTTGAGATTCTTAATACTGTGTATTGCCACCTTTTAGCATCAATGTCAGGGTGCAGTCTTTTATAATAGTGCCTATGAGGCCCTGAATCCTTGGTGGTACAGTGCTTTGAAAAAGTATTTATACCCCTTGACATTTTCCACTTTTTAATATGGGAATGGGATTTTATGTGATAGACCAACCCAAAGTGGCACATAATTGTGAAGTGGAAGTAAAATGATAAATGGTTTTCAATTTTTTTTTTCATTAATATCTGAAAAGAGTGGCATGCATTCGTATTCTGCACCCCTAAATCAATACTTTGTTGAACCACCTTTCGCTGCACTTACAGCTGAAAGTCTTTTTGGGGATGTCTCTACCAACTTTGCACATCTAGAGAGTGACATTTTTGCCCATTCTTCTTGGAAAATAGCTCAAGCTCTGTCAGATTTGATGTAGAGTGTTTGTGAACAGCAATTTTCAAGTCTTGTCACAGATTCTCAATTGGATTTAGGTCTGGACTGTGCCATTCTAACACTGGGCCATGCTTTGATCTAAACTATTCCATTGTAGCTTTGGCTGGATGTTTAGGGTGTTGTCCCGCTGGAAGCCTGAACTTCCGTCCCAGTCTTGAGTCTTTTGAAGACTCTAACAGGTTTTCTTCTAAGATTTCCCTGTATTTGGCTCCATCCATCTTCCCATCAACTCTGACCAGCTTCCCTGTCCCTGCTGAAGAAAAGCATCCCCACAACATGATGCTGCCACCACCATGTTTCACGGTGGGGGGTGGTGTTTTCAGGGTGATGTGCAGTGTTAGTTTTCCACCACACATAACGTTTTGCTTCTTTTGGCTTTCTTTCATAAATGGCTTTCTTCTTGCCACTCTTCCATAAAGGCCAGATTTGTGGAGTGCAGGACTAATAGTTGTCCTGTGGATAGATTCTCCCACCCGAGCTGTGGATCTCAGCAGCTCCTCCAGAGTTACCAGGGGCCTCTTGGCTACTTCTCTAATTAATGCTCTCCTTGTCCTGTCAGTTTAGGTGGACGACCATGTCTTAGTAGGTTTGCAGTTGTGCCATACTCTTTCCATTTTCGGATGTTGGATTGAACAGTGCTCCGTGAGATGTTCAAAGCTTAGGATATTTTTTTTATAACCTAACCCTGCTTTAAACTTCTCCACATTTTTATCCCTGACCTGTCTGGTGTGTTTCTTGGCCTTCGTGGCACTGTTTGTTCACTAAGGTTCTCTAACAAACCTCTGAGGGCTTCACAGAACAGCTGTATTTATACTGAGATTAAATTACACACAGGTGAACTCTATTTATTTACTAATTACATCACTTCTGAAGGCAAATGGTTCCACTAGATTTTAGTTGGAGGTATCAGCGTAAAGGGGGCTGAATACAAATGCATACCACACTTTTCAGATATTTATAAAACATTTTGAAAACTTTATCATTTTACTTTCACTTCACAATTATGTGCCACTTTGTGTTAGTCTATCACATAAAATCAAAATAAAATACATTTACGTTTTTGGTTGTAACATGTCAAAATGTGGAAAATTTTCTAGGGGTATGAATACTTTTTCAAGGCACCGTATAGCTGCCCTTTCATCCTGGCAAAATACCTCCAGGTCATGAAAAGTCTTTGGTCGCCTTGCATCAACCACACGATTGAGATCTCCCCAGAGTGGCTGAAACCACTGGAGGGTCAACTTGGCCTTCGGTTAGGGTTATGCTGGAAAGTTCAAGAGCCATCCCATGTGTAGCTTTCGTGCAGAAAAATGCAATTTGTCTGCCAGTATTTTCTGATAACATGCTGCAATCATCTTGCCATTTGTTTTCACAAGATTTCCCATGCCTTTAGAGCTCACCCCCCCCCCCCCCAACCACCACCATGCTTCACAGTGGGGATGGTATTCTTGTTGATATAGGCCTTGTTGACCTCTCTCCAAACATAGCGCTTATGGTTGTGACCATAAAGCTCTATTTTGGTCTTGCCACTCAAGATTAGTGTGCCAGAAGCTGTGTGGTGTGTCAAGGTGTTGTCAGGCATATTGTAACCAGGCTTTTTTTTTTGTGGTATTGGCACATTAAAGACTTCTTTCTGGCAACTCGCCCTAGCAGCTAATTTTTGTTCATGTACAGTGGCTATAAAAAGTCTACACACCCCTGTTAAAATGTCAGGTTTCTGTTATGTAAAAAAATGAGACAAAGATAAATCATTTCAGAACTTTTTCCAGTAAAAAATAAATAATTAAAATAATGTGGTTGCATAAGTGTGCACACCCTCCTATAACTGGGGAGGGATGTAGCTGTGTTCAGAATTAAGCAATCACATTCAAACTCATGGTAAATAGGTGGTGTCAGTACACACATGCCATCATTTAAAGCGGAGTTCCACCCTAAAAATTGGATATTTAACTTTTTTTTTTTTTCCCACTTACCTTGTTCTTATCGAAAATATACTTACCTTCCTTCCTCTTCCTCCTTCTGTGGACACGGCGCACGACGTCACTTCCTCCTTGCATTGACTCCTGGGAGATGAGCTTCATCAATCCCAGGAGTCGATGCGTCTGCACCGGAGTCGCTCGTCCCTTCCAGTGCAGGTGCGTTATTCCCTGCTGAGCAGTTTCTGGGCATGCCAGAAGCTGTTCAGGGATGACGCGCCTGCCCCAGAAGTGACGAGCAGAGCATTCTGGGACTCCGACGTCACCGAAGAGGACACGAAGAGGGACGCACTGGCTTCAGCTGCCCACACTTGAGATGGCAGCACTGGACAAGACATTTTCAAGGTAAGTATTTCTTCTTACAGGTAAGTGAAACAGGGGACAGTTCAGAGGCTATCGTTGCTTAAATGCACTAGCCCTGACTGTCCCAGGGGTATTTTTAGGTAAAAAAAAAAAATAAAATTCTGCCCGGAACTCAGTTCAGCTGTTCTAGTAGGTCTTGACATTTTCTTAGTCTCATCCTACAGCAAGAACCATGGTCCGCAGAGACCTTCCAAAGCATCAGAGGGATCCTTTTGTTAAAAGGTATCAGTCAGGAGAAGAGTACAAAAGAATTTCCAAGGCATTAGATATACCATGGAACACAGTGCAGACAGTCATCATCAAGTGGAGAAAATATAGCACATCAGTGACATTACCAAGAACTGGACATCCCTCCAAAATTCATGAAAAGACGAGGAGAAAACTGGTCAGGGAGGCTGCCAAGAGGCTTACAGCACCATTAAAGGAGCTGCAGGAACATCTGGCAAGTACTGGCTGTGTGGTACATGTCTCCCGTATTCTTCATACGTCTGGGCTGTGGGGTAGAGTGGTAAGACAAAAGCCTTTTCTTATGAAGAAAAAAAAATACAAGCCCAGCTAAATTTTGCAAAAACACATCTGAAGAAGCATGTGGGAAAATGTGTTCTGGTCTGATGAAACCAAGGTTGAACTTTTTGGCCATAATTCCAGAAGAAATGTCTCTCACAAAAAACACTGCACATCACCAAAAGAACACCATACCCACAGTGAAGCATAATGGTGGCAGCATCATGCTTTGCCGAGTCAAGCTGTGCCATGCTGATAGACTCATACCCAAAAGAACTGAGTGCTGTAATAAAATCAAAAGGTGCTTCAACAAAGTATTAGTTTAAGAGTAGGCACACTTATACAGTCATATTATTTTAGTACTTTATTTTTACTTCCCTCCACCTAAAAGACTTCAGTTTGTTGTTCAACTGAGTGGTACAGTTTATAGATCACATTAAATGTGGAAAAAGTTCTGAAATGGTTTATCTTTGTCTGTCCTTTTTTTTTTTTTTTTTTTACATCTCGGAAAGCTGACATTTTAACAGGAGTGTGTAGGCTTTTTATATCCACTGTATCGTCGTATTGTGCTCCTTGAAACAACCACACTGTCGCACTGTTTTTTTTTTCCAGAGCAACCTGAGTTTCTCCTGAGGTTACCTGTGGACATTTCTTTGTATCCCAAACAATTCTCCCGGTAGTTGTGTTTGCAATCTTTCTTGGACTACCTGACCCTGGCTTGGTAGCAAAGGATCCTGGGAATTTTCCACTTCTATAAGGGATTGAACAGTAGTGACTTACATATTAAAGGCTTTACATATCTTTTCTATATCATTTTCCATCTTTATAAAGTTCTAGCACCTTGTTACGCAGTTCTTTTGACCGTTCTTTTCTGCTCCCCATGGCTCAGTATCTAGCCTGTTCAGTGCATCCATGTGAGAGCTAACAAGCTCATTGACTATTTACACACAGACACTTATTGCAGTTTAAAAAGCAACAAATGTGGGAAATTAATCTTTAATTGCCGTGCTTAACGTGTGTCACCTTGTGTGTTTGTATCAAGGTCAGATATTCCAGGGTGTATGTAAACTTTTGATCAGGGCCATTTGGATGATTTTGGCTATGATGTCAAAGGAGCCTAACATCTATCCTTAAATAAAAGACAGTTTTTTTTTTGTTTTGTTTTTTGGCACAATCAGTCATATTTTTGATATCAATGCCATTATTCAGGGTATGCAAACTTTTGAGCACAACTGTATTTCTGCTTTGTCATTTGCCTAGATTTCATTGTTAAGATAGATGTGGTGCTGTATGTGCACACTAGCACAATTGTATGTCCGTATACCATTTCAGTCTGTGTTTCAGATGTGTTGTCTTTTGCAGGTGCCTGTCCAGGTGTTCTTAAATTTATCCACTTTGCCTTGTGCTTCTCTAAGTGATCCACTAGAACTGCTCAGGCTGGATCTTATGGACCCGTGTTCAAACAACTTCAGCTTCGTTAATGAACTAAAGGTGTTGTATTATCTAAAGGTTGCTGCCATTCTTTAATGGATTTTTAGGAATCTTTACTAAATTACTGGGTGTATCCAGCTTGACTAAAATCCATGAATTAGGTGAAGCTTTTCTTCCTCAACATATATAAAAGTGTAGCGCTGCCCCCACAGGAACTACTGGATATTGTCTTTACAGGCTCCCCTGGTTACCACCACATATTTACTTTAACAAGTCTCTGAATCTCTCCATGTTCCCAATGGCTCGTCGCATAAATGAACAGTCTAGGGGTGTGGTTTGTTTTGTTTATTGATAATTTTGGGATAGGAGAAGAAAATAGTGGGATACTCCAATTGAACTATTCACATTGTTTGAGGACTTCTATCTTCAAAACTCTGCTAGAAAAGATATGAAACAGCCAGGCTGTTAATCCACACTGCCACTAGGGTGGATGGGGTTAAGTCTCTTGTTCTCTTTGCTTTCTAACAAGACGACTTGATGGAACGATAAGCTATCTTCAGGGCACTCTCACTAGAATCCTCTTTCCTGCTGACACCCGTCCACTGACTATCCCCTCAGGTCAGGCCCCTTGACACGAGTTTCTGTACTGCAGAGACCGATCCTCCAGTGTCTCCCTTCTGTCAGCCTCCCTGGACCTCTGGGTTCAGCTCCTCAACGCTACTCTTCCGGCCCTCAGAACGACCCCCCTGAGGCCGCATGGCACCTCCACAGAGGAGAAGGCAGCCGCCCCCTCCGGGACTCCGCTCCCCAACGAAAGACCTCAAGCACATGTGCTCCTGGCTTTTATACAGTATCCCAACATGCACCGAGGCAACTTTCCCTCTGCCAATCAACAGGACTGTATCAAAAGCCCATGCACCCATTCATCAGGTTTCTTCCCACTGTCCAACATGCCTCCCTATTGGACCAGTATGAAACACTCTCTAGACCGAATGAGTTGCACTCTGAACACAATGAGCAGACCTCACTAACAGATCCTGCTCTCTGGTAGGCAGAGAACAATATAGATTTACCTGCAGCTCTTCTGGTAAGCAGACAGAGCACAAACTATACTTTCTCACTAGCACCTACCTAGAAGGGTGCTACAAAAGCTTTCTATGATGAGGTGAGCACCATGCTCTTATGGCTTTCGGTGATCAGAAAGCAAGGCATTCCCTGGTAACGCAAATTTCTGATTTAAAGGATCGACTGTGACCTTTTAACCTCTTCATACCGCACTTTCTGACTCTTTAAGATGCTGGGAGGATGGGGCGTGGCTTAAGATCACGTGACCGCCGTGATTGGCTGTCACCTAATCCGAAAACTCCCGCTTGCATGCAGCGATCGGGAGCTTTCGGTTAGACGCTGCTCATGGTCTCGGGGATATGCTTTTGGCACAGGGCTATCGAAATTCGCACAAATATGTGGCCTCTCGGCGCTAAGGCCCAGGCGCCGAAAGGCTGGATATTTGCGTGCGGCCATCTGTAGTTAGGGTGTAAAATGTAACATGTCCAGGTTCCCTATTCCCTGTGACAGCATGTGGAGCTTCTTTTCCCTGCAGCCGCTGTCAGATTTTAAAAACCGCGCGGCTCTTTGGGTCTCCACCCACACAGCTGCATCATTCATTTACAGAGATCTATGAATAAATTAACTACACGTTCACTGATCAGCACCCTTGAAGTTCATTGACTCTTTTTGCAGCTCAATAACCGCCTGCCCTGTTTTTTACTAAAAGGTGAACTTAGCCTTTAATATAACATTTGTAGTAAAATAAAGATTTGACTTTTAAAAAAAAAAAAACATTTTTTAAGAAAACATTTCTTTGACAGTCTTTAACCACTTCCTTACCGATGTACTCATATTTTCGTCCTCGGGAAGTGGTGGTGATGTGCAGCTACAATCATCATCCAGAAACCATGCTTTAGACCTGGCGATGGACTTTTTACTAAAAGTGATTGGAGCAGCTAGCCAGTCGCTCAATCC
This sequence comes from Pelophylax lessonae, assembly GCF_965119305.1. NCBI lineage: Eukaryota > Metazoa > Chordata > Amphibia > Anura > Ranidae > Pelophylax > Pelophylax lessonae. The sequence goes on along the minus strand of NC_138768.1, from coordinate 664,512,528 downwards.
TTTTTACAAGTGGCCGAAAGGGTACCCCCCACCGCTGTTTCTGGGCTCTGCCATGCCATTGGGGAGTCCGGAGCCAATACCTGCCATTGCACAGGCTAGTCATAGAGACGAAGGGGAAACTTGCGTTCCCTAAACATCTCTATGAAGTAAGAAACTGGAAGCCAAGAGGATTTTGTCACTTCCAGTTTCGGTCTCTTCTTTACCGGCTAGTAAAGAAGTCCACCAAACCGACCTGGTTGGATCGGCTGCTTTAGATGGCAAAGAAGAGATCTGGGATCTAATAGACCCCAGATCTCTCCATAGAGAGGACCTGTCATAGCCCATGCTATCACAAGGAATCTTGTTCATCCCTTGTAAAAGCAATAAAGCTGATCAATAAAAAATTATAGGGACAATGTGTAAATGGTGATTGTAACAGTATCGCTGTGGATGTCACAGTGAGAGCAGTAATTCTAGTATAATTTCTTAAGTGACTTCCAAAGGCTTTTCAGGTTGTCATTTTAAAGTTATTAGGGATAATTTAATGTACCGTAGTTTGTTGCCATTCCATGGGCGTGATGTGTGATCCGGACAGCCCAGTCAGCAACAACCGCATCCACCCCCCTTACTGGAGCAAGTGGCAAAGCCAGCTCCCACCTAATCGCGGGGGGGGGGGGTAGGTTGGGGCTAAAAGACCCCCGAGACTGTTAGAGGGGCTGGGGGAAATGGAAGGAAACCCGGGGGTCTGACCATCCCAAGGAAGGGCCCACGTCCACCCCGAGACCGCAAGAGCTATGGGGGGGGACACTACTTTCCATACCAACGACAATCGGGTGGATGCCACTCCGGACAGATTACCTCTCCACTCCAGGTGGGGGTGCTGATGGCCAAGGGGCACGATGTGACTCAGGCCGAACCAGGTCGCGTGCGTCTTGGCGAGGTGTTTCACTTGCAGGCCAGCCCCCCGTCCATTGGGGCTTTGTCATGGCGAGGCCTAGCGGGGGGCTATAACCTGCACACGCTTAAGGATCTAGGATATCCAGTCAGAAACCCAGTCCAAAAACAAGCTAAGACCGAAGTCCCAGCCGGGAACTAAGTCCTACTCCTAACCTAGGCAGAAACAAACTGAAGGCTATAGCAGAGTGAGTAGGTGTGTGCCTTCAGGGACTGCCCCATAGGCGTGGTAAAGTTTTTTTCCTGTCTAGTGTCCTACTCCTGTAGGGGGGCAGCATAACCCAATGGTTAAGAAGAATATGGAGCGGTGTCTGTCAATGAACAATAGAGAAACTAAAAATTTTGTTGCAGAGGGTGCCTAAAATTTGATGTGTATCCTAGTGCAGACTTCTGGAAAAATTTGTGAATTGATCACACAAGCAGGAAATTGCAATTCTGTAGGTGTTCCATACACCAACTGTACACGGAACACCTCCAGGTTGCTATTAAGCAGAGAGCCATTACTGTCAGTCACCATCTCTCTGCTCTGCCCCTCCAGCACTCACTATAACACTGGGCTTTGGAGGGGGTGGGAGTGGCTAGCTCAATCTTCAAGCACATCACTGAGCCAGCTGCCGGCCCAGGCATCTGGGTGGATCCCAGGGGTCTTTTCAGAGCCTGAACCGACTCTCTTGCGTCAGCCGACAGTGGGCTTTAGACCTCTGTTGGCTGAAAACAGATCGCAGGAGAGCAGAACTAAGTGCACTACTGTGACTTACAGGAGAAGTATTACCAAAAGAGCTTTGGCTATACGTCTTCTTAAAGTGATACTATGGCTCATATTTTTTTTTTCTGTTAAAAATAACAAACCTGTTATACTTCCCTCCTGAGCAGTGGATTTGCACAGAGCGGCCCAGATCCTCCTCTTCTCAGGTCCCTCTTTGGCACTCCTTGCCCCTCCCTCCTGTGAGTGCCCCCACAGCAAGAAGCTTGCTATGGGGGCACCTGAGCCGAGCCGCAGCTCCCTTTTGTTGTCTATTCAGACACAGAGCCGCAGGCCTGGTAGAAGCCAATGGCCCTGTACTGCTGTCTCAGCCAATGAGGAGGGGAGTCCCAGACAGCTGAGTCTCTCGTGCAACATCGCTGGATCTAGGTAGACCTCAGGTAAGTATTGGGGGGGGCTGCACACAGAAGGCTTTTTATCTTAATGAATGGAATGCGTTAAGATAAAAAAAAACCTTCCTCCTTTACAACCACTTTAATGCAGCCACAACAGCTAATAAGTGTAAGCCTCAATATATTCAATTTTTGTTCTATACTTTTATAGCTACTAAAGAAATCGTTGCGTATGAGTTTACACCATGTAAATTGGATATATGTCTCCCTGTAGGTTAAAATCTGTAAATCGGGACAAGTGACAGCCATTCCCTTTTGGTATCATCTCCACCTTAATGAAGACATTAGCTTGGACACCTCTCATGAGTCATCACATTGGAAACAAGCTGCGTTTGTCCTGGAGAACCCTCTCCATGTGGGACAAGGGGAGGAGCTCCTACTTGGCGTACATTTCCAGAACAGCAACGTCAGCATGACTTTGAAACGGCTTCAGCAATAACAATTTGCATATGACCCCATGTAGCTGTGTTTGTATTATTACTGGGAATTTTATGGTAGAATGTATATATTTCACTTTTCAAGTCCGTTCTGCAAAAATGTGTTTTTCTTAGAAAAACTCTAATTGTATATTTTAAACAATGATCGGCAAAAGAAAAAAAAAAGTAAAATATAAATTAGAACCAGTTTGTGTCTTTTTGTGTTAAAGATTTTCTGGTTTGTTTTCCTAGAAAAAATGCTGTTCAGCCATGTTATTAAGTCGTGGTTATGAGAAATTTGTACTGTATATAGTGTATGAATGTTCATTTTTGATTACATGATATGAGCTACTAAATTTCAGTTTTTACACTATTATTAAAGCCAAGGATGAATGTGCTCAATTCTATATTCTGTGCAGACAGTTGAGATCAATACTAAGCCTGCTGTGTATAGCTTTAGGTACTGGCTTGGCAACCATGCATGGCCATTCAGGAGAGTAACTTCCCTTTTTAGTTTGGTTCATCAACAGCAAGCATCATTGCTTGGCAGGAGAAGACAGAAATGTTCTCCAGGAAGAGCCACGTGTAAAATTGTGATAAAGATAGTCTTAAAGCATTTTTAAATCCCAAAACAAAAATGTAACCAATTTAGCTTACCACTGTCCATAGATGTGACGCATGTGTTACTTTCCTTTTCGAAGGATTTGTTTTTTTTTTATTTCACATGGTGATCCTGCCAGTAATGCTCTCCCTGTCCTAGGCTGACAATGCCCATTCACTCTACTGTATGGATGTAGGAGCAGTGCTGGTATGCTCTCCTGGTTTGGACTAGGAATACCTCTCCATTATATATGCAGGAGGGGTTTTGCAGTTAACACAGATAGCTTGAAAAGCTGACAACATTGTTTGAGAGTTCAGTAAATAGAAAATTACAAGGAGCTGGAATAGCTAAAGTGTTCTTAGTCTGGGGGAAAAAAAAAAACAAATGCATCCATCACAATAAAGAACTGGTAAATTATACTATTGTTCTTGGGTTTAGATAGACTTAGGGGTAAGTCAATATTATATTTTTATTAACCAAACAGTCAAAGTGAAATCATTCCAAATAAGCAGACCACACATGTATATTCTAGGCTTGGAAATCCATAAAATACTTGAAAACAAGGGATGCATTTGAGGAACCTGTGTGCTAATCCCAGAAACTGTTTGGACGACATCTTAAGAAGTATGCAAAGACATGTAGTAGGAAGTGGTAGGCATTTTAAAGCCCCATACACAGGGGACAAATATTGGCGGACATTCGGCCTGTGTGTAAAGGTCCTTGTTGACAGAAGCCAATTTCACGACCGGCTTCTGTCGAACGAGTATGTTGGGAAAACTAGCACCTGATCAGCCTGATCATTTTTCTTTCCATTCAGCCCGCTGGGTTTAACTAAAAAAAAAACTTGCCATGTATACCAGGCTTTAATAAAACAAATACTGCTCCAGGTTGGTTCACCCTTATCTGACACAGATATCCATCTATTCTTACATATTCTTCAGTTACAAGCTGGCCACCTGATGACTGCACTCCACTAAAACCTCTTCCTTATGCTAATGTAGCCATAAGGACAATGTAATAGAGTAAGAGGTGTGAACTGCCAACACATTTCACATTAAACAGTGCATAATCATTCATGCTGCTCCTCATCCTTATAAACATATCCAGTTGGCCACAATGGTAAATTCCCCACAGCTAAATATTATTATTATTGGGTACTCTGCCTCAATAGAATTTATCAATTACCTAAAAACCAATCAAGAGAGAAAATCAATACGATGAAGGACATGAAATAAATGTATATAAAGCAACACACTTACTGTATCAAAAACACAAATATCAAAACATGAAAAAAAAGAATACAAATTAAACAGCCCTGGGAGGATACACTGAGATGCATGCACTGAATCCCAATACAGGAGAGAGGTACACAGTACACTCCTAAAAATATGTCACATTCCACTCAAAATGTAATCCCTTTGGCACTCTTGTTTTCAGGTTAAATATCCAGTATATCTCTCCTGTAGAGAAGCTAGAAAACACATCTCACACTGTTCCTTGTATCTGTATAGCTGAAAAATCTGTGACATTGACTGACGTGTTTTCCTACATTAGAATAAAGATATTGCTCAATGTCATAGAGGTGACCGTGGAACCGATCCCTAAAGCCCCGTACACACGTACCGAATGTCGGCCGAACGATCGGTCGTCTTTTGTCCGGTGCTGTCCTGTCGGTTGAAAAGTGCTAAAGACTGCACACGAATTTTGTCGGCCAACAACAGCCGACTGCAGAAGTGATGTCATGTGATGGTTAACTTTCCGTGTGTTTTTTCTTCTCTGAGCATGCCCAGTCTTGCTCATCTGCTGTTTGTCGGCCTGAATTCTGTACTGACTGAGGAACAATCGGGCGTTCTGGTGTTGGCCAACAAAAATTTTAAAGCCCGCACACCAGATTCTGTTCGGCCGAAAAGTCGCAGTCGGTTGTCGGAAGCATCATACTAACAAGCCGACAATCGGCCGATCGGTGGCCGAATATTTATGGCCGACAATCGCTACGTGTGTACGGGGCTTAAGTCTCCTTGTTCTGCCGACATAATACATCAGGCATATTACTACATGGTATAAGATATATCTAGTAGTGCAATTTATAAACAATGTAATCTCAAATTTCTTTGCACTAGCAGTGGAATTAACTGTTTCAACTTTTAACATGTGTGCACAAAAAGGACACTTACCAGGACCACATAATTACCAACAAACTAACTAGTTCCTGCTGTCTTTCTTTCTTTCTTGTATCAAATTAGCTTGGTGCGAGTAAAGCAATACAGTTCAAATCTCGGCCAGTTCAGCAGGGATCTGCCAAAATTCGAATAAAGTATGGGCAGGCTGAATGTGCACAAGTTGATCGATTGCTCAACTTTTGTATAACCAGCCTGTTGGATTTTACATGCGATTGCTAGCGGCTATTATAGTTGCACTGTAATCACTGGCACAATGGGCTCTGCGGGAAGGGATTCCTCCATCAACACTGACTCGTGGTTGCAGGAAAGAAAAACACTTGTCTATGGCTGCTTTAGTTTCTGAATGTCAGTGCATGTCTGAACACTATTCTACACAATTTGCCAAAACTTTAGACTAAATACTGTTGTCGTAGAGTATGGGTAAACCTCTTTTGATTTAATTTTTAATTTTCCTGAACTCTGGTAGAAAAGACATGTTTATTGTGTTGAATATCTTTTGACCTATTATGTAAATGGCCAGTCCTGGGTTTTCAATTTAGCAATCCTGCATGCTTTATTCAAAACAATTTCTGTAGGCACTCTAAATCCAAGGCCTCGAAAACGTATTCTACAAATCTCTATATTTAAAAAAGAAGAGAAGGCTTGTACAATGTATGCATTCACCAAAAAATACAGAATACTTTCACTTTAAGGACGGAAAATAGTGCTCAGAATTTATAATGTTAAATGAAATTCAAAAGTGTAATTACATTATATAAATAAAGAAAACTCTGCTAATGCTTGCAGAAAATCTTCAAAGCGACAGAAACATGAAAATATGCTTAATAGCCAAATCATAGGTGAGTTACATGGCTTCTTAGCTGCTGGTTCAAGCTCTCAGCAACACATACTAGTGCGGAAGTTCTGACAATGACTTTATATTTGTGCATGCTTTGTGGTTATCCTAACAGGAGTACATGTAAATGTATCTACTAGGATGATCCAGTGCTAAACCTCTTGTGGTGAGAGTTATGTACAGTGACAAAGAAAATCATTATTGAAGCAAAATGTCTTTGCATACTGAATTAAAGAAAATACTTCTTGAAGTTGACCTGTTGAATGGACAGAGATGTTGTAAGGTAATTTTATGTAGCTGTTTAGGCTAGTTTTGCTATGTGTTACTTATTCTAAAAGCTGGGTGGAATGAGTTGTGGTCTATAGCACAAGTCCAGTCATGTCAATGTGATTAATGTTCCTGGCTTGCATAACAGCAGCTGTCACTAAGGAGAGAACTTTTTTCACTTGGCACAGTAACAGCCAGGCCACCAGGGAATGCTGGGAGGGATGGAACATTCATTCAGAAGATTTTAGTCTATTCCTGTAGAGTAATATACTAGTGCAATAACAGTTAAGCTATTTGCTAGTAAAAGCTTGAACTTTTTTTGACAGGAACATGGGGGCTCCATACAGTCCTGTTTACTCTTTTGTGACTAAAGCTGGATACACACTATACAACTTTTGTTGTTAGATTTCCTTTAGATTTACCTACAACTATGTAGTGCAAGGGCCTGCCTGATCTAAAGTGTTTAGATTTGACCTCATATTATATGGTTTTGGTAAATCTAAAGGAAAAAATCAAGACAATTGTATAGTGTGTATGGCCAGTGGTGGGATTCAGCCGGTTTGCACCGGTTCCATAGAACCGGTTGCTAACTTTATGCAAGTTCGCAGAACCGGCTGAATCCCTCTGCGCGTCTAAGGACGCGCAGTACAATTGAATGTCCCGCGCTCGGGCAGACGTGGCGGCCGGGGGGCGGAGCAGTGCGCCCGACCCGCCCATTCTGTGACAATAGCGAATGAGAATTCGCTATTGTCACACAGATCCTCCTCCTGGCCAATCAGGGAGCGGGTCCTCCCGCTTCCTGATTGGCCGAAAGGCAAACACCGTGCCATTGGACGAGGAGGAGGCGCCGCGGGAGGACTGAGCACTCGGAGACGTGGGGAGCCGGGGACTGAAGAGAAGCTGCGACTGCGAGACCGTCCATGAGGTAAGTGCATGGGTCTCGCGGGGGGATCGCTGGCACTCTGAAATTGGGGGCAATGCTGTGGCTGGCACTCTGCAATTGGGGGCAATGCTGTGGCTGGCACTCTGCAATTTGGGGCAATGCTGTGGCTGGCACTCTGCAATTGGGGGCAATGCTGTGGCTGGCGCTCTGCAATTTGGGACAATGCTGTGGCTGGCACTCTGCAATTTGGGGCAATGCTGTGGCTGGCACTCTGCAATTGGGGGCAATGCTGTGGCTGGCACTCTGCAATTTGGGGCAATGCTGTGGCTGGCACTCTGCAATTGGGGGCAATGTTCTGGCTGGCACTCTACAATTGGGGGCAATGCTGTGGCTGGCACTCTGCAATTTGGGGCAATGCTGTGGCTGGCACTCTGCAATTGGGGGCAATGCTGTGGCTGGCACTCTGCAATTTGGGGCAATGCTGTGGCTGGCACTCTGCAATTGGGGGCAATGCTGTGGCTGGCACTCTGCAACTGGGGGCAATGCTGTGGCTGGCACTCTGCAATTCGGGACAATGCTGGGGCTGGCACTCTGCAATTTGGGGCAATGCTGTGGCTGGCACTCTGCAATTGGGGGCAATGCTGTGGCTGGCACTCTGCAATTTTGGACAATGCTGTGGCTGGCACTCTGCAATTGGGGGCAATGCTGTGGCTGGCACTCTGCAATGATTGGGGGCAATGCTGTGGCTGGCACTCTGCAATGATTGTGGGCAATGCTGTGGCTGGCACTCTGCAATCATTGGGGGGCAATGCTGTGGCTGGCACTCTGCAATCATTAGGGGCAATGCTGTGGCTGGGCCTCTGCAATCATTGGGGGCAATGCTGTGGCTGGCACTCTGCAATGATTGGGGGCAATGCTATGGCACTCTGCAATGATTGGGGGCAATGCTGTGGTCACTGTGCATTGAAAGGGGGCACGCTGGTCACTGTGCATTGAAAGGGGGGCACACAGCGCTGGTCACTGTGCATTGAAAGGGGGCATGCTGGTCACTGTGCATTGAAAGTGGGCATGCAGGTCACTGTGCATTGAAAGGGGGCACGCTGGTCTCTCTGCATTGAAAAGGGGGCACGCTGGTCACTGTGCATTGAAAGGGGGCGCGCTGGTCACTGTGCATTGAAAGGGGGCACACTGGTCACTGTGCATTGAAAGGGGGCACGCTGGTCATTCTGCTGGGAAAGTCGGAACTGGTTACTAAAATTTTTGAATCCCACCACTGTGTATGGCCCATTAGTAAGGGGTGGTAGCATTTATTCTTTAGAGCTGGTCATACTCAACCTTCAGTATCTAAGGACACTAAAAGTCCAAAAAATGGCTCCATCATTTCATGTAAGCCTGTGATGTGCTAGATCACCCTATATATTATATAGGTGCAATAGATTCACTCTGAGTAAAATGCATAAATCTAGAACACTAGCAGCGCTATTTTGTGTACATCACAAACTCATGTTCACATACAATAAAATAAATCTGAGTAAAACACTGCATGCATGAGTCCCAGCTGAGAGTATAATGGCAGTCCTATATATATATATATATATATATATATATATATATATATATCTCAAGGGAAGGGTGTGCAAGAGTTGTTAAAACACCCGAAAACCTCCACCATCAAGACGTGTTCCCCATCAAAGTGAACACTCACCAGACTGCTGCAAAGACAAGCCTTTAGAATCTCAGATCGATCCCAATTAATTGGACACAGGTTCAGCTGTAATGCAGATCCAACTCTAAATCAGCCTCCATATGTAATCCACTCACAAAAGCCATGCCATGGAACAATATAAATGAAGCAGGGTACACATAGCGTAACTCTGTATATTTATTGTAAACACAAAGACAAACTAATGCTCCCTGCTCCCATCCAAAACCTACTTACAGAAGTAGATGGAATGAAGGCATTACAAATGCATGTAACCCGCTCTGTCCACACCGTTGCTAACCGTGCCGCTAGGTACCGTAGCTGTCCGGAGCTCGTGGCGTGACTTGGCGTGGCGTCTATAGTTGTTATGGCGACCGCGTCCTCACGCCCTTAGAGTTCCTTCATTCCATCTACTTCTGTAAGTAGGTTTTGGATAGGAGCGGGGAGCATTCATTTGTCTTTGTGTTTACAATAAATATACAGAGTTACACTATGCTTCATTTATATTGTTCCATGGCACGGCTTTTGTGAGTGGATTACATATGGAGGCTGATTTAGAGTTGGATCCGCATTGCAGCTGAACCTGTGTCCAATTAATTAGGATCGATCTGAGATTCTAAAGGCTTGTCTTTGCAGCAGTCTGGTGAGTGTTCACTTTGATGGGGAACATGTCTTGATGGTGGAGGTTTTTGGGTGTTTTAACAACTCTTGCACACCCTTCCCTTGAGATATATATAGGACTACCATTATACTCTCAGCTGGGACTCATGCATGCAGTGTTTTACTCAGATTTATTTTATTGTATGTGTATATGACGTTGTGATGTACACAATATAGCGCTGCTAGTATTCTAGATTTATGCATTTTACTCAGAGTGAATCTATTGCACCTATATATTTTGTCCTGTATAGCGGCAGCTGTTTGACCTAGTGTTGGTCGTTTCAATTATTTTATTGTTTTAACATTTATCTATATATTATACCTGTTGTCTTTTTAGCGCTGGGTGAGTAAGAAGTAATTTCCTTTTCCAGTGTCGTTCACTTCCTTACTCCATTTATATAGATCACCCTATATACTGTATCCTCAAAGTATCCAAATATTCAAATGAAATTATATCAAACAGTGTGATTGCTCAGGATGTGTAAATTAGTCATTTTATGTCTCATTTCTGTTGCTTGAAGTCACCTAATAAACACTTTAGGATTCCATCAATATCCAGCTGCCAGGCTCAAAGATTTATCTTATAATACTTTAGTAAGAGAGCTGCAATACATTACTCAGAATTGTTTTGATTATTAAAATGTATCTGAACAAAATATGACTGCATTACAGCCCCCACTTTCCTTTGAAAAAAAAAAATACAAGGCTGAAGGGTCATTGTCAGCATTCCAACACTACAAAGAATATAATAAGAAATGTAAGAGCGCAATTAGGGCAGCTAAAATAGATCAGGAAAGGCACATAGCGGAGGAGAGTAAAATAAAAAAAAACCCTAAGAAATTCTTTAAATATATAAACCATAAGAAAGTGAGGCCAGAACATTTTGGCCCCATAAAGGATGATGAAGGGAATTTGGTTACAAAAGAAGGCAAATGTTTTAAATGCATTCTTCCTCAGTTTTTCACAAAGGAAATGGAAGGATATAGTAACCAAGACCGTAATGTTAATAAAACATCACAGAATGTACCCTCATGGCTAACAGAAGACAGTATCAGAAATAGACTTGAAAAACTTAACACAAATACCAGGACCAGAGGGCTTACACCAGAGGGTCCTTAAGAAACTCAGACAGGTGATGGCTAGACCATTGTTCCTCATTTTTATGGACAGTTTACTTACAGGAATGGTACCAGCTGACTGGAGAAAAGCCAACGTGGTACCAATATTTAAAAAAAAAAAAAGGGCCGAGATATATCCCTGGAAACTACAGACTCGTAAGCCTAACATCAATAGTATGTAAGCTAATGGAGGGTATGATAAGGGACTATATCCAAGATTTTAGTAATGAAAACGGTATCATTAGTGGTAATCAGCACAGATTCATGAAGAATCCTTCTTGCCAGACCAATCTATTGACAATCTATGAAGAAGAGAGCTTCCATCTAGATAAATGAGGTGCCTGCGGATGTGGTGTATATGGATTTTGCAAAGGTATTTGCTACAGTTCTCTATAAACCTTTCCTTTACAAATTGATGTCTGTCGGCATGGACCATAGGGTGAGTACCTGGATTGAAAAATGGAGAATACTCGGAATGGTCCAGTGTAGTAAGCAAGATCCCCCAGGGATCCGTCCTGGGGCCAATTCGGTTTAAATGTATTCATAAACAATATAGGAGGATGGGATAAGCAGCTCAGTCTCAGTATTTGCAGACAATACAAAGTTAAGCAGGGCAATAACTTCAGCGCTGGATGTGTAAACCTTACAAGAAGCCCTAAAAAAAAACAAAATGGGGTGGACAACTCCATGGCAAATGAGGTTTAATGTTACAAATGTAAAGTAATGCATTTGGGTGCTAAAAATATGAACGCAAGTTACGCACTAGGGGGAGAGCCTCTGCGGGAATCTAGGATGGAAAAAGACCTGGGTGTCCTACTGGACGGGCTCAGCAATGGCATGCAATGCCAAGCTGCTGCAAGCAAAGCCAATAGAATATTGGCATGCATTAAAAAGGGGATTTACTCCAGAGATAAAATTATAATTCTGCCACTCTACAAGACTCTGATCCAGCTGCATCTTGAGTAAGCCATCCAGTTCTGGGCACCAGTCCTCAGGAAGGATGTGCTGGAACTGGAGAGAGTCTAGAGAACAAAGAACAAAGATAATAAAGGGACTAAAAGATCTCAGCTATGGGGAAAGACTACAAACATTGAACTTATTCTCTCTGGAGAGGAGACGCTTAAGTGACTCTAGGACAGGGAACATTTTTTTCAGGGAAAGGGAATTTAAAAAGAAATTGGAAGAGAAGTGGTTTAACCTTAAATTGAGTAAAAAGGTTCTTTACTGTCAAATCGGTAAGGATGTGGAATTCTCTTCCACAAGTAGTGGTATCAGCAGGGAGCATCTAAAGTTTAAACTATTAGATGGGAACCTAACGAGCACAGCATACAGGGGTATACAATGTACTCTTGACATTAACACACACATGCACCATAGGTTGAACTGGATGGACTGGTATCTTTCTTCTACCTTACCAACTATGTAAGATGTGGTGGCTGGATTTTTTTTCTTCATTTTCACCTGGTGATTCCGCCAAGAGTACACTACCTATTATAGGGTGACAACCATACTGTATCTAATAGGAGCAGCATTGTCACCTTAGTGCGTTAGTGCCATGTAACAACTCCCTTCCATTAAAGGTGAAGGTGTTTCGTAGTCAACTGAGATAGCTGGGAACATTGCTAACTGATAACTGTCCACAGAGAAAGGAAGCACAGAAAGGTATGAGCGAACATGATTTCTTGTTCAACGAACAGCTATTTTTTTTATATAACAAATGCTTTTTAGATCTAACAAAATGCTTTCAATAGTATATTTTAGAGACCATAAAGAAGGAAATGAGAAAACAAATTGTTAGAGTTTACATACACTTTAATTAAGGTGGAATTCTACAATGTAAATAGGACCTAAATGCCTATAGTGGAATTATGTTGGAGAATTGGTGTTTTTGTAAACAATAAATAACTTAGCATGCTGTGCACATCACCATTTTCTGCTCTCTGCTTATATGCAAATGGGATTTGCATACCCTTTATTGTTTGTTTCAAATTTCGTGTAGTTATACAGGGTGCATAAATAAACACCAGTAATGACCAAAGTACAGCTGTTCCTGTTCTTTCTCAGAAAAATTTGAAAAGAGATATACCTAACACTCCCTTGCTGCCCAAGCCCTAAGTTCTTTAGCCCGCTATAACAGCTGCTAGCAGTAATCGCATGTAAAATCCAGGAGGCTAGTTGTGTCTAAGTTGATTGATCGATCTTCTTGGGTACATGCAGCCTGCACATACATGGTATAAATCTAGGCTGGTTCCTGCTGAACCGGCCGCGATTCGAACCATCTATGGCCGGCTTATGAACAAAATGTCCTGTCCCCCCCCACCTCATCAGTTGCAAACTACCTTGGCAGCATAAGATCTTCCCACCTCCTGCTGAAGTGTCGAAGGTAGCCCCCTTTTCTTCCCTACTCTCTGCCTGGTCCTGTCAAGAAGTACAAGCAGAGCTGGAAATTCCATGTCAAATAATCCATGCAGGTAAATGCACACCAGCACTTCTGTATGTTCTGTGAATTAAAGAACACTTTCTACTTTACAATATTCAAAATTCACCTTTTCCTTCTATTTCAGCATATTGGAAAGAGAACGTTTTAAAGATACAACACAAAATTACCAATGCACTAATTGAGCACCACTTACAACATTATATAAAAATAATCTTTTGACAAATAAGAGAAATTGGGGTCATTAGTAAGGGCCCATCCTAACAAATAGGCTTTATTTGTACTTACGTATACACTTACAGTCAGGTCCATAAATATTGGGACATCAACACAATTCTAATCTTTTTGGCTCTATACACCACCACAATGGATTTGAAATGAAACAAACAAGATGTGCTTTAACTGCAGACTTTCAGCTTTAATTTGAGGGCATTTACATCCAAATCAGTTGAAAGTTGTATGAATTACAACAGTTTGTATATGTGCCTCCCACTTTTTAAGGGACCAAAAGTAATGGGACAATTGCCTGCTCAGCTGTTCCATGGCCAGGTGTGTGTTATCCCCTCATTATCCCATTTACATGGAGCAGATAAAAGGTCCAGAGTTCATTTCAAGTGTGCTATTTGCATTTGGAATCTGTTGCTGTCAACTCTCAATATGAGATCCAAAGAGCTGTCACTATCAGTGAAGCAAGCCATCATTAGGCTGAAAAAACAAAACAAACCCATCAGAGAGATAGCAAAAACATTAGGTGTGGCCAAATCAACTGTTTGGAACATCCTTAAAAAGAAAGAACGCACCGGTGAGCTCAACAACACCAAAAGACCCGGAAGACCACGGAAAATAACTGTGGTGGATGACCAAAGAATTCTTTCCCTGGTGAAGAAAACACCCTTCACAACAGTTGGCCAGATCAAGAACACTCTCCAGGAGGTAGGTGTATGTGTGTCAAGTAAACAATCAAGAGAAGACTTCACCAGAGTGAATACAGAGGGTCAGAGGGTTCACCACAAGATGTAAACCATTGGGGAGCCTCAAAAACATGAAGGCCAGATTAGAGTTTGCCAAACAACATCTAAAAAAGCCTTCACAGTTCTGGAACAACATCCTATGGACAGATGAGTCCAAGATCAACTTGTACCAGAGTGATGGAAAGAGAAGAGTATGGAGAAGGAAAGGAACTGCTTATGATCCAAAGTATACCACCTCATCAGTGAAGCATGGTGGTGGTAGTGTCATGGCGTGGGCATGTATGGCTGCCAATGGAATTGGTTCTCTTATATTTATTGATGATGTGACTGCTGACAAAAGAAGCAGGATGAATTCTGAAGTGTTTCAGGCAATATTATCTGCTCATATTCAGCCAAATGCTTCAGAACTTATTGGACTTTGCAGTGCAGAAGGACAATGACCTGAAGCATACTGCGTAAGCAACCAAATAGTTTTTTAAGGGAAAAAAGTGGAATGTTATGCAATGGCCAAGTCAATCACCTGACCTGAATCCGATTGAGCATGCATTTCGCTTGCTGAAGACAATACTGAAGGGAAAATGCCCCAAGAACAAGCAGGAACTGAAGACAGTTGCAGTAGAGGCCTGGCAGAGCATCACCAGGGATGAAACCCTGCGTCTGGTGATGACTTCAAAGGATTTGCAACCAAGTATTAAAAAGTGAAAGTTTGATTTATGATTGTTAATCTGTCCCATTACTTTTGGTCCCTTAAAAAGTGGAAGGCACATATACAAACTGTTGTAATTACTACACCATTCACCTGATTTGAATGTAATTACCCTCAAATTAAAGCTGAAAGTATGCAGTTAAAGCACGTCTTGTTTGTTTCATTTCAAATCCATTGTGGTGGTGTATAGAGCCAAAAAGATTAGAATTGTGTCGATGTCCCAATATGTAATGACCTGACTGTATATTATGATACATGTTAAGGCAGCAAACCACAATGTATATCTGAATTGAGGTGCATTCTAAAAATGACACATTAATCCACATATAAACCCACCGCACAACACACAACACTGAAAGAACTGTAATGCTTGTGTAATGGCACAGTTCATAGACAAGGTAAATATTGGCTGATGAGATACACACACACACACTCACACACACTTGTTAATAACCTTGTCTCAAAACACCACTCCTACCGCTCTCCTGCTCACTAGCTTTGTTACCTTCTCCCTTACTAAATCCACTACTTCTCCAGGAATTCTCTATCTCAGTCTTCAAAGCTATCTCCCATTCTGTCCACCTAAAAATTCATCTCTTCAAGGAAGCCTATTCTTGCCTTCACCTAAAAACTGAACTTTTCCTTCTCGATTAAGTCACCCCCACACGGTTATTCCCTTTTACTTATCCCTCCCTTTTAGATTGTAAGCTCTTACAAGCAAGGCCCTCCTAACTTTCTTGTCTTGCATTGTAATGTAGCAATACTGTGTCCCTTTTTATTGTAGAGCACTGTGCAAACTGTTGGTACTATACAAATCCTCTATAATAGTAATCTGTACAGTTATTCTATAAAATGTTGTGTTATATCCCTGTGTAACTAATAAAAGACTGTATTGCCATTTAAAAAAAAACCCAAAAAACTATAGATCTAAATAAGACAAAACATGTAGAAAATTTCCATTTTAATAAATGCTTTATTTTATACAAGACATTAAAGTAGCACATTTTAGAAGACTGTGGTAACATTGTATAAATACAGCATAAAGCACAGCTGCAGAGTCCACTATAAAATGTGCTGTGTAAGGCATATAGTACATATAGAATGCAGGTTCTGCATAAATGGAGAAAAAAGAAACTTTTATAAATTGTTGACTTTTTTGCAGAAGGCAGCAACCACAATATTACATTTCACCAGCTGCTATAATTGGCAACATAACACCAAAACATCTTTAAAGAGAAAGATTAATGACTCAGACTTGACTCATAACACAAACTTAGAAAAAAAAAAAAAACACATTCAAGGTCAAATAGCTTTTCCAAGTCCCTAAAACGTGCATGTTTTAAGTTCTAGAGATCCATAGTTATGAGTATTTATCAATCCCTATTTAAAAACTGTTCCCATGGCAGTAAATTCTGAAATCCATTTATTTCCATTTGTCAGGCGAGTGCCTTGAAACTTGTCACACAGCGCTGATCAGCAGATGATGGAAAATCTGCCAGTCCGAACGAAAAAGCTACCAAAAAAACAAAATAATTCCACTAGAATCTAATCCTTCAATATTAGGTGGAATGTGATTCACATGTAAAAGTTATCTATTTTGTTGATTCACCCCTACAAAGTTTCTTCTATCAGCCTCCCATAAGCGTGTCCCTCTAACTTCAATGTGAAATCTTCCATGAAATAACATTCACTGATTTGAGATCTAAATAGGAACTTTAGTTCAAAGCTCCAACAAAGTCCTCAATGTTCATATAATATATGTCTGCCAATTAACAATTCATAATACCTTCCCTGTACTATTTATAACTAAATTATGGAAATATTTCTTAGGTTACGAGCCACTTAGGGCAAATCGCTGTAACACTTGTTATATTTTATAAATAGTATTGCAAAGTGGGGACAATACTGCAATTCTATTTCTGTGTACAGAGTTAGTGCCATAAAAAGGCATACGAGTACGGTGTTTCCCCATACAGTACCCACTTTTTAATTTTCCAAGGTCCTGTGGCCACATTTCCACCATTTTCTCTTCATTTATCTCCTCTCTCCCTTTCCTCAAGAATCCCTGCAAGCCCATAGGAATTAATCACTGTCCATTGGTCACTCGTTAGCATTTGGTAGTCTAAGAGTTTTTTTTTTTTTTTTCTGCCAATTTTTCAACCAAAGACAGAAAAAAAAGAAAAAAACCCAGACGCCTGTGTGGAAGGACCCTTAGGCCCCGTTCACACTGGGGCGATCCGACTTCCCAGGGTGACCTCAGAGGTCGCAGTGCGAGCAGCGCGCCGCGACCTCGGAGCGGCCGGCACAGACTTCATAACATTGAAGTCTATGATGGTCGCCCCAAAGAAGCTCCGGACCCTTTTTCTAAGTCGGAGCGACTTGTGTCGCTCCTATTAGAACGGGTCCGCAGCTTCCCTATGGAAGGGGACCTACGGCGACCTGTGAGGCGACCAGGTCGCCTCACAGGTCGCCCCAGAGTGAACGGGGACTAAGACTACCAAACACTAACGTGTGAACAATGTAATGTAACAGTTGCCACTTCTAAACATAAAAAATAAATAATCCAGCCGCTGCCAAATCTTTTTATACTGGGCAAATGCTTTGGTGAAAAAAAATGTGGATCAGGTGAATTTAGGTGACTGTATAGTGCATCATAGATGAATCTGAATTAAACCCTCAATAAGCAGACCCCCAAAGGTGTGGAGGTAATGGCAGTATTAAACAACAGTGTAGGCCCCAATGTAGGGACAGTTCAGATGCTGCCACATGCTGTATCAAATATCACTTTTTTCCTGCTGTATTTTACACACAAATCTCTGGGGAATGTGTGCCACGGAACCATCTGCATTGCTTTTAGTAGTAGACGGGTGATTACAGCTGAATGTAGTCCTCATCTAATGTTTAGTTATAAGGCCTCCCACAATCTGGCTGAGCTCTGCACATCACATCTGAGAAAAGCAGTATAGCACATAGCTGGCAGACCGCATGCTCTACTCCTAAAATAGCTGCTAAGAAAATGCTAAGCCTCCATCCCCTCTACAGATTAGTGTCTTAAAGGCAACACCACACCAAGCATGGCACATTTTCTACTAAAAGCCCGAAAATAGATTTTAGTTTCCTCTGCGGAGTTTACAGATCATTGGAGAAACATTCTACTCTGTATTATAGGTCACCACTTACAAATTCTTCCACTTAAAACCGCCCCGATTTCACATTACTTTAACTGCACTTGTTAAAAGGCAAAACAGATTACAAATTAAACATGTATTACAAATCTGCAGTGCTATCGGAGGAAACATTTCCAGTACAGTATTTTAATCTGGGCTGTATGACCAAAGAACTGCCGTTCATATATTTGGCCACTAGAAATGAAGAAACAGCCCCTTATGGAATAAAAAGGAAATGAAGAAACAGCTTGAAAATAAGCCTTTGGTTCATGCTTCCATCTGTATTGTTACAATTGTTCAATGTTTTAAAATGATGGAAGTTGGCCCATATTATATATATATATATATATATATATATATATATATATATATTCCAAACAGTTGTTCTTGCATGGGCTCTGGATGGATCCATTTTAAATTAGAACTAAACTCTCGCAACGTCTATTAACTATTTTTAATCATTATGCTGCTAGCATTAGTAAATCGATAGGTAGGTATATTATATTTACTTGTTTAAACACACACACACACACAC
This sequence comes from Pelophylax lessonae, assembly GCF_965119305.1. NCBI lineage: Eukaryota > Metazoa > Chordata > Amphibia > Anura > Ranidae > Pelophylax > Pelophylax lessonae. The sequence goes on along the minus strand of NC_138768.1, from coordinate 664,493,962 downwards.
ACACACACATTTTTTCAGCCACTTCCTGGTTTCTGGCTTAGGCCAAAATGACTCCTACATCCCAGAAGGTTTCATGTGCTTTCTTTTTTTTTTTTTTTATTTCAACTGGAAGAGGGGTCTTCTCATCAGCCAAGCTGTAAGCCTGCCTGAGCTAAGAGCAGATGGATTCCAGGAAGTTAATGCTACATGAATGCCCTTACTCAGGATGGCGGTGACTAGAAATGCTGGTGGGGTGTTTTTTTTTAAAGTTATTTCTCAACAAAATAAAGCATGGAGACATGAATGGGTGAGTTTGTGTTAAATAATAAAAATGAATGTAATTGCGGTTTCAGTTTGTGATGCTCAGATACAGTTAGTTTTGCTTTAAAAAGGTTCTCTTTTTTTTGTGTGCTGTCTTTAATTTCTCTGTTGTATGCAGCCCTCAAGTGCTTTCAAAAAACAATGATCAGAGCCAAAACTATGAGTTCTGTAGAACAGTGCTTGAGAAATGGAGGAGCAGGTAATGTGCCCAGGAGGGTCTATCATACATTGTCATAACGCACAATGTAAATGTGACAAACTGCAACTAAGATCAACATTGGTTGATTATTGGTTGAACTGGATGGACTTGTGTCTTTTTTCAACCAGACTAACTATGTAACATTGGAGGGCTAACCCAACAAAAACACGCTCTTTAGTTTTGGCAATGGATATTGAGCTGAATGACCCACAGGGTCTTTTAATCTCTCAGGTACCACCAGAATAGCAAAATCTCTATAAGTGAGCTTCCAGGTCATCCTAGCTGCTGAAGCAATAATACGTTTTTGCCTCGTTTTGCATTTTTTTCACGGCTGCGGTCAGGGTAGTCTAGTGTACATGTAACCTAAGACATGGATTGCTTGAATACACAAGTAACCAAACATTGTAACACAAATGTAACAATTGTGCAACTAGATTTCTTCTCAGGTAGTTTGAAGTTACCTGTTATAAAGAAGACACTGGACAAGCTTTATCAGTATCAATATATTGAAATAGTAAAAGCCCTGTGCAACAGTGGCGGCAAGGAAAAGGTAATCAGTTCCAAAAGGGGGTTCCTAAAAGACTGATAGAAATTCTACACAATTGCTAGGGTGCCTATGATATAGTTAACCGCTAGGTTGCTTATGTTAGCTGTCCACCGAATTGTCAAGCCATCAAATGGCTGGTGTCACAGCTAATCACAATTGCAGCCCCATGGCAACTGTAGATCAAAGAAAGGCTAAGAAGACAAGGCTCCAAGGGGCTGGTCTTCAGTTTTTGGCCTGAGTGTCCAATCCTCCATTGGGTGGCAATATAAGTCATTAATGTAAAACTATGCGACACTCAGAAAGGAAATACTGCCATGCGCAGCAGATTTTATTGACTTTGCATTATTAGGCCTCATGTACACTGGACGCTTTGGCCCTCTTTCCTCCTGGCAGCAGTGCTTTGGCTGATTAAATGCTTAATGCTTGTAAACATGTGTAACTCTGGTAGGTGTGTCAAGCACTTGGGCATTAATTCATTTCACTGGCCATTGAAATGAATGAACGTTCAAGCGCTTTACATGCAGCAAGCTTTTCTAGCAAAATGCCACTGCTCTTGGATGCGCTGGCGGTGGGTTTTTTTCTGCCTCAAAACACCTATGTGTGAATGGACGAATAGGCTAACATGCAGGGGTGTTTAGAGGCAGAAAATAAAAAAATGCCAGATTCCCATAAGAGCAGCATTAAAAATGTCCAGTATGCATGAGACCTGAAAGGTCAGGTAGCAAGAAATCACCAAGGTCAACCACAATGCTTTCCACAGCACAAGATCCCTTAAAGCAGAGTTCCACCCCCCTTAAAAAAATTAAAAGTCAGCAGCTATAAATATTGTAGCTGCTGACTTTTAAATAGTAGAACTTACCTGTCCAGGGAGCCCGCAATGTCGGAACCCGGTGCGAATTTATGTATCGGCTCTCGGTTGCCGCCGCCGCCGCCATCCAGGGTAAGGGAACACGGCAGTGAAGACTTTCGGCTTCACTGCTGGTTCCTTACTGCGCATGCGCAAAGCATGCTGTGCTTTGCAATTGGCCCAGCGGCTGAGGAAAAAGGAGGGGGCCGAACGTCTGAGGGACAGCGCCTCCCAGGAACTTGGGAAGGGTACCTGTCAAAAACAGGTACCCGTTCCCCCCTCCCCCCTGAAAGGTGCCAAATGGGGCACCGGAGGGGGGCGGTTTGAAGCAGATGAGCGAAGTTCTACTTTTGAGTGGAACTCCACTTTAAACAGTCTATTAGACAAGGGGCCTTGGTAAAGTCACATGACAATGTGCACCAAGTGTGAAGAGACCCTAGCTGACATCACAGGAGGACATATGGGTATTGCAAGAGGCCCGTTTAGCCATTGTTACATGCATTTTTATTGTGGTCAATAAATGAGAGCATTTAGAAACGTGAAAAATACAAAATAATTGAAATGATATCGGGGAGATCACTTTGCATATACACTAATACTCATCTTAGATATGATAATAGGATACCATGATGATGAGAATCCTGTCTGGGGAAACTGTGAAAGGGATCTACAGTCTTGAAAATGTTTTATGGTTGCTACTGGTTATTAGAATGACCCTTTGGCTCTGGAATATATTGAAAGAGCTAGTGTGCAAAAGAAAAAGGTTTACACTTCCCTCTCGTGAGTGGTGTTTTACATCTTTGCTCTCTTTAGAGCTCCACGCGTTCGGTTACTGCTATACAACTCTTCTAGGTGGGTTGGATAGCATGTGTGAACTCTGCTGGGCGCTCTGTTTCTACCGACCACTACATTGCTACTGTATGTTGTAGGAATGCTCAGGGGGGATAAAGGGAGGTGTGAGATACCAGTAGTGCCCAGAGCCCTTCTGGAGAGCAAAAATATAACTCAGAGCATTAAGTGAAAACCTCCTTTAACAGACTGGGTCTCGTATTTATTTATTTTTAACACAGTGACATGGTACTACCTGACCTGAATAATGTGAATTTAAATATTATTTGGTATCCTGTGGACAACCAACAGTTTCTAACATGCTGCCTTACTAGAAAAACATAGGTAACACTGATGCCAAGCACATACCTATCACTTTCAAAAGTCTTAGGATTTCCACAGTAAATAAGCACACTGCCCTCTGCAGGAGAGAGCACTTAACTGCAGGCACAGACATAATTTAGCATCCCCAACATAGCTAAACTCTAAACAATTAGTCTTTAATAATATCTATCACAACTAGTGTGCTTATGTCAACTGAACTGTAAAGCCATCAAATGGCTGGTGCCATAGCTGATCACATGTGCAGCACCATGGCAGCTGCAGATCAAACAAAGGCTAAGATGGCAGCTCCCCTATATTGGAGGTGAGCAAAAGGCAGACATGTTTAAAAGTATAGTATATTGGTATTGTGTTGGTTATTATTTAGGGCTGTGTTAGAGAAAGTGGTATATTATCTGCATTTGGTAGCTTGTCTTTTATTTTAATAGATGTTATTTATTCTATGTTTTATTTTAATTGTATGGATGTTTTATTTGTAGTGTAGTTTAAATTTGTTTTATTTGGTGCTAATGGCTGTTATTGGTAATTTTGTGTTTTTGTATCTTGTTCAGTTTATTGTTGTGATCTTGTGTTGTCTTTTGTTAAGCGTGTCTGTGTCACAACAATTTCCCAACTTCCCTTCGGGATTAATAAATTATTCTGTAACTCCTGCCTAGGTGGCAACCATGGCTCACTTCATGCAGTGGAGGTGTAATTGTAGCCCCCCCCCCCAGGGACAGAAAGTACTGTATGGTATTTGTAGGATCACCTAAAAGGGGAAAAAAAGGAAAGTGCCTGAAAACAAATGCAGCCACCTCATCTAAGGACTGGTAAGGTGCAATATATACACTTTTTGTTTAAGGCCCCTTTCACACAGACGGACCGTTCAGATCCGCCTGTTCGTTTTTTTGGTGGATCTGAATGGTCCCCCCATGCAGTCCTATGGGGCATCGGATGGCATCGGAGACATGTCCGCTGACATCCGACCCGATCCGTCAAATCTGGACAAATGGAAACCCTATTTTCCATCCGTCCAGCGGATCGGATGGGATCGGGTGAGAACGGACCGACAGTCCGTTCCCATCCGATTTCCCCCATAGAGATGCATGGGGAACTGACAGCTGTGTCTCCGCACACACCACGGAAACACAGCTGTCATCCTCCTGCTCAGCGGGGGATCGGCGGCTTGATCCCCCGCTGAGAAAAACGGCATCCGTCCGACGGACGGATAGTGTGAAAGGAGCCTAAGGGTTTAGATAGACTTTAAGATACTGGCTTTCCAGCTGCAATTATTTCCTGAGTTTTTTTTAGCAGTGATCCATTAAAATGTCTAGGTTTGCATGGGGTCCTCTTTCAATGTTATTCTGCAATCAGATTAGTGTATTTAGATAAAAACATGCTGCAGATACCAATAAAAGTGTTTTGTCTACCTATACAGAACACTAAGGCGTAGCACTTATGTAAAATATCTGCAGCTCAATACATGTCCTAATCTGTTAACTATAAATATCTACATCTTGTAAAATGTTTAAAACATGTAATACAGTTGGCACTGGGTGGATTGCATGGGATATGTGTATTATTGTTGTAGATATATCATGCAGGATATTTAATATTAAAGATCACTGAACATAAAAAAAAAGATATAGTTCCTGTATTAAACTATGGATGCATGTTTTCAAATGTCATATACTGTAGTATTCATTTATTGCAGGCAATTACCTTTATCTGCCTGTATAGTAACACAGAGGCAACCCTACAATAACGCCAGTAAGCAGAAGAGGGATGCCCATTTCCACAGTTTACATTATGTGAATGTTAAATTCTGGCCATTCAAATACATTGTTACTCATGGAGTACCTTGTGCAGTTTCAGATGCAGCAGCAGATCATGCTGCCAGTGAAATCTGCAATAGCAGTTCTCCGATGCCTTAAGAGGAAAATAGGTGTTTAAAGGGTGGCATCAGAAGGGGCATGCCATTCAAAATGAAATAGAGAAGAAAAACTTTGGCAAATAACACATTAAAAAGACACTGGCCAGAACTAGAAAATGGAAAGACATGGAAAATTCCACTATTGATAAAAAAATAAAAATAATATATATATATATATATATATATATATATATATATATATACACATACACACACACATATATATATATATATATATATATATATATAGTACTGTGCAAATGTTTTAGGCAGTTTTGGAAACATTCTGTAAGACAGGGTTGTCAATTTCATGGTTGCCGTCAAAGGGCCAGTTGTATCTGTAAGACTGGATGTCCAGACCCCCACTCCCTCTTACATTCAATGTCAACAGCCCCCCCCCACCACCATCAGAAGTCAAGAGTCCCCCCCCCCCCCATCCTTAAAGTGCACCTCCCTTACACCTTGTGCTGAAACTTGGGGCGGAACTGGGAAGCAGGAGCTGGAGTCTGATGAATGCTGAGACCAAGGAAGGCAGAGACAAAGGGGTGCTGCAGCTGCACAGAGAGGCACAGGATCTGTAGGGGTTATATTCTCCTCTCTGCTGGAAACGGAGGGGACAGATATGATCCTTTTTGCGGCTGCACAGATAAGAGCAGGATCTGGCAGAGGAGTTCTGTCCTCCTATCTGCTGCCAACTATGGAGACAAGGTGGGGGCAGAGGCGAGGGGGGTGCTGCAGCTGCAGGAGAGGTGTGAGGACCTTGTCTTTGACACATGTGCTGTAAGATAAAAAGGCTTTCAGAAATAGAAGTGATAATAGTTTATTTTTAGCAATTAACAAAATGGAAAGTTTATGAGCAGAAGAGAAATTCAAATGAATATTTGCCTTTTGCCTTCAAAACAGCATTAATACTTATAGGTGTACTTGCACACAGTTTTTGAAGGAACTCAGCAGGTAGGTTGTCCCAAACATCTTGGGGAACTAACCACAGATCTTCTGTGGACGTAGGCTGCCTATCCTTCTGTCCCTTCATGTAATGCCAGACAGACTCAATTATGTTGAGATCCGGGGTTTGTGGGGGCCAAACGATCACTTCCAGGACTCATTATTCTTTACACTCAAGATAGTTCTTAATGACATTGGATGCACCTTTGGGCTTGTTTTCCTGCTGCGGATTAAATTTGGGGCCAATCACACGTCTCCCTGATGGTATGACATGATGGATAAGTATCTGCCGGTATGTCTCAGCATTGAGGACACAGTTGATCCTGGCAAAATCTCCAACTCCATTTGCAGGAATGCAGCCCCAAACTTGCAAGGAACCTCCATAATGCTTCACTGTTGCCTGCAGGCACTCATTATTGTACAGCCAAATATTTCACATTTTGACTCATCAGTCCAAAGCACCTTCAGCCATTTTTCTGTACCCCATTTCCTAGGTTTCTGTGAATAGTTAAGTCGCTTAGCCTTGTTTCCACTTGGGAGGTATGGCTTTTTGGTCACAATTTTCTTCCATGAACCTAATTTTGGCCAGACCCATCCGGACAGTAGATGGGTGTACCTGGGTCCTACTGGTTTCTGCCATTTCTGTGCTGTTGACACTGCCGGACATCTTCTGATGTCGAAGAGAAGCATGATGTGTCTTTCATTTGCTGAATTAAGTTTCTTTGGCTGACCACTGCATCTACGGTCCTTAAGGTTGCCTGATCAATGGTGTCCTCAATGCTGAGAAATACAGGCAGATACTTATCCATCATGTAATACCATTAGGTAGGCATGTGATTGTGTCCAAATTTATCCTGTCGCAGGACAACAACCCCAAGTATACAATGTCATTAAGAACTATCTTCAGCATAAACAAGAACAAGGATTCCTGGAAATTATGGTCTGGCTCCCCCAAGACCCCTGATCTCAACATCATCGAGTCTGTCTGGGATTAATGAAAAGACAGAAGGATTTGAGACAACCTACAACCAGAGAAAAACTGTGGTTAGTTCTCCAAGATGTTTGGAACAACCTACCTGCTGAGTTCTTTCAAAAACTGTGTGCACAAGCACTGTGTGGACCTAGAGGAATTGATGCTTGTTTGAAGCCAAAGGGTAGTCACACCAAATATTGATTTGATCTGGAGTTTTCTTCTGTTCGCTCACTTTGCATTTTAATAAAAAAACATTTTAAAAAATTATATTTATATTTGAATGAATTTTTAATTTACAGCATTTATTTACACCTGCCTAAAACCTTTGCACAGTACTGTGTATATTGCTAAACAAGCAATTTTATAATTTAAAAGTTATTAAAAAAACTTTTCTACTTCAGTTTGTAGCCATCTAAGAACCAAAAATCCAAATGTTGCTTCTTTGTAACCATAGCAACAACAGGCATGAACAGCTTCAGGACTGTAAATTCTTACGATTCCCAACAGTTTTTCTTTCATTAAAACACTAAGACTGATTGTATGTTTATAGCAAGCAGGCAGTAGTAAATAACTGGAATTTATATTTTAGTACAGTTATACCTAAAACCATCTAAAGAAAGCCAACTTTTATTTGCATACTTGCATTTGTAGTGATGGTTATCGCAGATATTGTAACAAAGTCAGACATCTTCTGCTGTACAGATGCACAACTGTAACAAAACACAAAACTAAACATAAAAGAGGTAATTAATCCAACAATTATGCCAAAGTGGCTGTTATCCAGACCTTCAATTCAAACAGCAGCAGAGGTCCATATGGGCACCAACATCAAGTATTCAAGTCTTGTGAAAATTTGGCATGGTAACCTTTGCTGGAGAATTAAGAGTGTGATCGCTTGCTACTGTCATGCGTTACCTCCACCTCATCAGGCTCCGACACTGGCACATTTACATCCTGCTCTGGAGAGTCCGTGCTGTAGAGCTCCTCAGGAATGTTGGCAGAGGTGGGTGTGGTTTGCGGTGTTATTGTCTGACCAAACCCTTGATAATGTCCAGATGGGGATGGTGGCACAGAAGGTTCTGCAGATATGGGATCCTGAGTAGATGAAGAAAGCAAGCTGGTGTGCTCGTTTTGATCAAGATCATCAGGAAAAAACATCTTTCTTGGTCTGCCCAAGACTGTCCTTCCTACAAAGCAGAACAAAACACATTCATAGGTGTAGATATCACATTTTGTAGAGGGATCCAAATGACTGTTAGCCACTCTAGTGATTTCCATGGTCAAAATATGAGGACAACATATAATCTATGCAAGCAGGACCGTCAAAATCCAACTAACCCATCAACCGAATGCCACCCTAGTTATAAACCTCATATTTTCTGACAACTGTTACAAAGTCTACATCTCAAAGTCAGGACCACACAGAGCTAATATTTCGGTATAACATACTTCAGGATGGCAGCGCACAGACCAAGCAGCATGTAGCTTTCTTCGGGAAACCAGCAAGAGATCAGTGTGTAAGATGGACGAATGTAAAGTGGCCCCATCATTAAACTTCATATAGTAGTGCAAACATTTGGCTACTGCTAGGGAGATAAACTCACCTCTATCCTTCTCATGAATTTTCCAAAATTATACGAACCAAACATGGATCTCCAAAAAAGTGCAAATGATAAATTTTACTGAATCAGCCTAAAAATAAGCCTAATGATTAGGCTGCGTCAGTGAAAAGCACCAAAGAATTGCTTGTCATGCTGTTTTCTACATTTGTAAATTTATAAAGGAGCTTTGGAGAACCACATGAAGTTTATGTCACATGTCAGTCTTATGGGATCACATTATGGCTCCTGTATAAACTGTTGTTTTTTGAATTACAATGCATATGTCCTCAACGTGTGGTGGTTCAGCTTTCTACTACAGCGACAACACAACTTACTGAAGTGTGGAGAAGGGTGTTGGGCCTAATGTCTGCACAAATCCTGTGTCCTAATGTCTGCACAGGAATGAACTGATGGGAGACCGTTTGTGCTGGGGAGTCCCTCTCCTCTATGACAGCCAGAGACTGAAGCTGTGTCATGGCTCTAACATGATTAGGTACTTTAAGACATCATTCGTTTATTGAAGGTCTGGGAAGAATTCTACATTTTTCCATGTTAGGTTTATGTATTTTAAATTTAAAAAATATATCTTTCTTGCCATGAATTAAAAAGTGCTTCTTTCTATACTACCACAACATGCCTATAGTGGCAGCATAGAATCTATTGTTTTCAATCACTCAGAAATAGTCCAATAGCCAGGCAGTGAAGTAAATGAATAAGCAAGGCAAACAAGTGTGCAGTGCAGCTAGTAGGAAGCAAGACAGCATTATAATTAGCAAATATGGCTGCCCCTATGCACATGAATAATTACAAACTATACATTGAAAATAAAAAACAAATACATCAATGCACACTAATAAGATTCAGATTCACTGAGAAGGATCAGGTATCAGGGAACACTAGGAAAGTAAGGGAAGAAGAAAAAAAAAAAGACTCCCCGAAGAGATTCTTAAAGAATCACGGTCTAAAAATATTGCATTTGGAGAACTGTATGGGGTTACTATTTGCAGTAATATTTAGCATATTCATTCAAAACTGCTAACCTTAACTTATGGACAAGGCCAGTGTTGTGCCAGGAATGTAGCATTGCTTTTTAAAGGAGATTTAATTTATGTGAAATGGGAGGATATTTATTAAAAAAATGAATGTGACAATAACCACGTGACCTCCAGCATATAACCCCCGTTCATGACCAGGCCATTTTTTGCAATACTGCACTGTGTTACTTTAACTGACAATTGCACGGTCATGTGACGCTGTACCCAAATAAATTTTTCCCCACAAATAGAGCTTTCTTTTGGTGGTATTTGATCACCTCTGCAGTTTTTATTTTTTGCGCTATAAAACAAAAAAAGACAAGTTTAAAAAAAAAAATATTTTTTACTTTCTGCTATAAAACACATCCAATAAAAAAAAAATTCAGAGATTGAGGCCTATATGTATTCTGCTACATATTTTTGGTAAAAAAATCCCAGAAATACTGATTGGTTTGCGCAAAAGTTATAGCGTCTACAAACTATGGGATATTTTTATTTATTTTTACTAGTAATGGCAGCGATCAGCAACTTATAGCAGGACTGTGATATTGCGGTGGACAAATCAGACACTAATTGCCACTTTTTGGGGACCTGTGACACTAATACAGTGATCAGTACTAAACAATATGCACTGTCACTGTACTGACACTGGCTGGGAAGGGGTTAACATCAGGGGCGATCAAAGGGTTAACTGTGTGCCTAGCTGGTGTTTAACTACTGTGGGGGAGGTGCTTGTACAAAAGAAAGGCATGCCCCTGCTTTTCAGAGAAACAGGATTCATGCCCTCTGTACTGACAGAATGGCTATCTGCCTTGTTTACATGGGCAGACCGCCCTTCTGCCTTTGTAAGGAAGCATTGGCGGGTGCTTCCAGGCATCGAGTCATCAGCCATACCCGCCGATCAGCTCCCGCTGTGTATAATCACAGCAGGAGCAGGTTACTGCCGAATCACAAACTATGATACAGGATACTGCACAGCAGAGCCGCCTTATATGTAAGTTATATGGTCAGCAAGCAGTTAACCAAACTCTCGCTGCAAGCATATCTTCCTGGTGCATGTGTTTTAACCAACAGTAACTGATTCACCTCCAGTGAATGTCATTTCATTCCTTTATAAATAGGCTCCTCAGTCTCAAACTTTGCCAGGGTCATATATATTAGGACAGCTTGGAAAATATAAATAAAGGTATGTGGGTGCAAAAGATTTACACCTGTCCTAATTGAATGCAATATTTATTCTTGCATAAAAAGTACCAACCCAGTTTTCCATTATGTATAAGATAGCAGAAATTCCCTTACCAACATTGCGTACTTGCTCAGATATGTCTGCCCGTATATCCGATACATCCCACATGGCAAGAAAGGAGTCAAAACACGAGCCTTCCTCTGCCTCCTGTACGTATGGCTTGTATGAAAAGCTTATGTGATGGGCTATGGCAGCCAAGAACATTTCAACACAAATAACAAAATCCTGAAACAAAGAAGGAGTAAAAAAAATTTGATTTGTTCTCACTAAAATCCCTATACATGTGTGTTTTCCCAAATCAAAGGTTCAAGTTCTTAATCAGGTTCTAAGGGATTTCCATGCCCAATGGGAGATTAACAAATATTTCTAGCTTGTAAACCACAATATATAAAAAGTGTTGAACCATACCAAGTATGAAAACCCCAGCTTTAATACATTTACTTTCTTTAACTTAGTCTTAAAATAATGCTTTTTTTCGAGTTTTCTTAAAGCCAAAACATAACAGAGGGCTGAGCAAGCCCCGAATTGTGGGGAGGCAGTGCATAGGATCATTTGTCCCATGCCTGGGTATGCCAGGTATTTCTTGGGCCTAGGAGGATGAATGGAGATGCTTTAAAAGTCCATGGAAATGGAGTAAAGAATTCTTATGGTGTTTCCTATGCAGTGCGATTTCTAAAGGCCAGTAAGGCAGCCGCACATTTTTATGGAAGGACCTTGGTGACTAACTTTCATGTAGCATTAAAGCTTTACCTGTCAGAACTGGCTGTGATAGGAGGTCTGAGAGGCTGTTGTAAGTAGGTTTATGAATCTCAAATTGCCTGCAATTTTATGTTTTTTCCAGTGTCAAAGTCTCTTTAGAGCCCATTCACACTGCCGCGACTTGTCAAGCGATTTGTCAGCCTGACAAGTCGCGGTCGGTCGTGGTCCATTAAGTAGTACAGGACCCGTTCTAATAGGAGCGACACAAGTTACTCCGACTTAGAAAAAGGGTCCTGTACTACTTTGGGCGACCTCGGAGCGACTTGCATAGACTTTCATTATGTGAAGTCCCTGCAAGTCACGCCGAAGTCGTGGTGCACAGCGGTGCACGCGACTTTACAGGTCGCCCCCCGAAGTCATGTCACCTCAGTGTGAACCGGCTCTGAAAGTGGATATAAACAAACAATACAAAAACACTGCAACCAGGCAGATCTTTACTGCAGAAGAGACATACTATGGAGTTGATTTACTAAAGTTGGAGAGTGCAAAATCTGGTGCAGCTCTGCATAGAAGCCAATAGCTTTGAGGTTTTCTTTTTTTGTCAAAGCCTAATTAAAAAAGCTGAAGTTAGAAGTGAACCCCTATGTCTCTTCTACAGTAAAACAAACTTGGGAGTCATCACCGCTGACCAATCAAGAGGCCAAACACCCAGCACCCAGAAGAATATGTCAGCAGTTGACGAGGGAACTAACAGTCGCATTACAGGAACAAAGAGGAGTATTCTGCAGACTTTTGTTTCCCTTAAGGCAGGGGTGGGGAACCTTTTTTCTGCCAAGGGCCATTTGGATTTTTGTAACATCATTCAGGGGCCGTACAAAATGTATGCATAAATGTAATAGGCATTGCTTTGCGGCAAAAAACGCTGTAAAAAAAATTGCGTGACTTTGAGGTCACAAAAGTGTGAAAGAGGCCTTCAGTAATCAAGGTATAGTGTGCCCCCTTTCAATGCAGACTGACCACAGCGTGCCCCCCTTTCAATGCAGAGTGACCACAGCATGCCCCCTTTCAATGCAGACTGACCACAGCGTGCCCCCCTTTCAATGCGGAGTGACCACAGCGTGCCCCCTTTCAATGCGGAGTGACCACAGCGTGCCCCCTTTCAATGCGGAGTGCCCACAGCGTGCCCCCTTTCAATGCGGAGTGCCCACAGCGTGCCCCCTTTCAATGCGGAGTGCCCCCTTTCAATGCGGAGTGCCCACAGCGTGCCCCCTTTCAATGCAGAGTGCCCAGAGCGTGCCCCCTTTCAATGCGGAGTGCCCAGAGCGTGCTCCCTTTCAATGCGGAGTGCCCACAGCGTGCCCCCTTTCAATGCGGAGTGACCACAGCATGCCCCCCTTTCAATGAGTAGTGACCACAGCATGCCCCCTTTCAATGCGGAGTGACCACAGCGTGCCCCCTTTCAATGCGGAGTGACCACAGCGTGCCCCCTTTCAATGCGGAGTGACCACAGCGTGCCCCTTTTCAATGCGGAGTGCCCAGAGTGTGCCCCCCTTTCAATGCGGAGTGACCACAGCGTGCCCCCTTTAAATGCAGAGTGACCACAGCGTGCGTGCCCAGAGCGTGCCCCTTTTCAATGCGGAGTGCCCAGAGCGTGCCCCTTCTCAATGCGGAGTGCCCAGAGCGTGCCCCCTTTCAATGCGGAGTGCCCACAGCGTGCCCCCTTTCAATGCGGAGTGCCCACAGCGTGCCCCCTTTCAATGCGGAGTGCCCACAGCGTGCCCCCTTTCAATGCGGAGTGCTCACAGCGTGCCCCCTTTCAATGCGGAGTGCCCACAGCGTGCCCCCTTTCAATGCGGAGTGCCCCCTTTCAATGCGGAGTGCCCACAGCGTGCCCCCTTTCAATGCAGAGTGCCCAGAGCGTGCCCCCTTTCAATGCGGAGTGCCCAGAGCGTGCCCCCTTTCAATGTGGAGTGCCCAGAGCATGCCCCCTTTCAATGCGGAGTGCCCAAAGCGTGCCCCCTTTCAATGCGGAGTGCCCCCTTTCAATGCAGAGTGCCCACAGCGTGCCCCCTTTCAATGCGGAGTGCCCAGAGCGTGCCCCCTTTCAATGCGGAGTGCCCACAGTGTGCCCCCTTTCAATGCGGAGGGATTGACCACAATGCAGAGTGAACAGCGTGCCAAGCCCCAGTGCACTTGACTTACCTGTTGTAGCGGCGGGCGGCTTCCTCTCTTCGAGTCCTCCCGCGTCCCGCCTCCTCCTTGGCCAATGACATTGGCCGAGGAGGAGGCGGATCCGTGAGACAGTAGCGAATTTTCATTCGCTACTGTCACACAAATGGGCGGGCTCGAGGCGCACTGCTCTGCACCTCGGGTCTACCCTTTTCGGAGATTCACAGTGTCAGAACGGAGCCATCGGCTCCTTCTGACACAGCGGCACAGGTGGGGGGGGGGGGGGGGGGCGGATCGCAACGATTGTGCGGGGCGGCCAGAAGGATGGTGCGGGCCGCAGGTTCCCCACCCCTGCCTTAAGGTAAAAATTGCTCCATGCTGCCCTCTATTCTCCAATCATATTCAAATCTGCTGTTGAAACTTCACAGAACAAAACAAGTCTGACATTTTCTAACTAACATATTTATTGTGTGATCAATTTCTCAGCATTATTAAATCATTTATCCTTCCACCTTTTTAAAAAATTGTGCCTTTTTTGCCACGTCCACTTTGTTCTGTTAAAATGTGAAGCCCCTGTGCTAACAATTTCAAGTATTACACAATGGGGAGATTTAATAAAACTTGAGCACTCAGAATCTGGTGCAGCTGTGCATGGTAGCCAATCAGCTTCCAACTTCAGCTTGTTCAATTAAGCTTTGGCAATGAAACCTGGAAGCTGAAGTATTGGGACGCCTGTCTTTGCAAGCACATGAACTGTAATGGCATCCCAGTCTTGTCTGTAGGGTTCAGTTTTGAGTTGGCCCACTCTTTGCAGCTATAACAGCTTCAACTCTTCTGGAAAGGCTGTCCACAAGGTTTAGGAGTGTGTCTATGGGAATGTTTGACCATTCTTCCAGAAGCACATTGGTGAGGTCAGGCACTGATGTTGGAGAGAAGGCCTGGCTCACAGTCTCCGCTTTAATTCATCCCAATGGTGTTCTATCGTGTTGAGGTCAGGACTCTGTGCAGGCCAGTCAAGTTACTCCACCCCAAACTCGCTCATCCATGTCTTTTTGGACCCTGCTTTATGCACTGATGCGCACTCATGTTGAAACAAGAAGAGGCAATCCCCAAACTGTTCCCACAAAGCTGGGAGCATGACATTTCCAAAATGTCTTGGTATGCTGATGCCTTAAGAGTTCCCTTTACTGGAACTAAGGGGCCAGAGTCCTGACCTAGACCCGAACACCTTTGGGATTAATTAGAGACGAGACTGAGAGCCAGGCCTTCTCGTTCACATCAGTGTCTGACCTCACAAATGTGCTTCTGGAAGAATGGTCAAACATTTCCATAGACACACTCCTAAACCTTGGGGACAGCCTTCCCAGAAGAGTTGAAGCAAAGGGTGGGCAAACTCAATATTGAATTCTACGGACTAAGACTGGGATACCATCTAAGTTCATGTGCATGTAAAGGCAGGCGTCCAATACTTTTGGTAATATTATATATACACACACACATACAGTATCTCACAAAAGGGAGTACACCCCTCACATTTTTGTAAATATTTTATTATAGCTTTTCATGTGACAACACTGAAGAAATGACAGTTTGCTACAATGTAAAGTAGTGAGTGTAAAGCTTGTATAACAGTGTACATTTGCTGTCCCCTAAAAATTACTCAACACAGCCATTATTGTCTAAGCGACTGGCAACAAAAAAGTGAGTACACCCCTAAGTGAAAATGTCTAAATTGGGCCCAAAGTGTCAATATTTTGTGTGGCCACCATTATTTTCCAGCACTGCCTTAACCCTCTTGGGCATGGAGTTCACCAGAGCTTCACAGGTTGCCACTGGAGTCCTCTCTCACTCCTCCATGATGACATCACAGAGCTGGTGGATGTTCGAGACCTTGCGCTCTTCCACCTTCTGTTTGAGGATGCCCCACAGATGCTCAATAGGGTTTAGGTCTGGAGACATGCTTGGCCAGTCCATCACCTTTGCCCTCAGCTTCTATAGCAAGGCAGTGGTTGTCTTGGAGCTGTTTTTGGGGAGGTTATGTTGGAATACTGCCCTGCAACCCAGTCTCCAAAGGGAGGGGATGATGCTCTGCTTCAGTATGTCACAGTACATGTTGGCATTCATGGTTCCCTCAATGAACTGTAGCTCCCCAGTTCCGGCAGCTCTCATGCAGCCCCAGACCATGACACTCCCACCACAATGCTTGACTCTAGGCAAGACACACTTGTGTTTGTAGTCCTCACCTGGTTGCCGCCACACGGTTGAAAGCATCTGAACCAAAGAAGTTTATCTTGGTCTCATCAGACCACAGGACCATGTCCTTAGTCTGCTTGTCTTCAGCAAACTGTTTGCGGGCTTTCTTTGGCATCACCTTTAGAAGAAGCTTCTATCTGGGATGACAGCCATGCAGAGCAATTTGATGCAGTGTGTGGCATATGGTCTGAGCACTGACAGGCTGACCCCCCACCCCTTCAACCTCTGCAGCAATGCTGGCAGCACTTATACGTCTATTTCCCAATGACAACTTCTGGATATGACGCTGAGCACGTGCACTCAACTTGTGTGGTCAACCATGGCGAGGCCTGTTCTGAGTGGAACCTGTAGTCTTAAACCACTGTATGGTCTTGGCCACCGTGCTGCAGCTCAGTTTCAGGGTCTTGGCAATCTTCTTGTAGCCTAAGCCATCTTTATGAAGAACAACAATTCTTTTTTTCCGATACTCAGAGAGTTCTTTGCCATGAGCTGCCATGTTGAACTTTCAGTGACCAGTATGAGAGAGTGAGAGCGATAACACCAAATTTAACACACCTGCTCCCCATTAACAACTTAGACCTTGTAACACTAACGAGTGAAAATGGCTAATTGGGCCCAATTTGGACATTCTCACTTAGGGGTGTACTCACTTTTGTTGCCAGCAGTTTAGACAAAAACCGGCTGTGTGGTGAGTTATTTTGAGGGGACAGAAAATTTACACTGTAAGGCTACGTTCACATCTTTGTGTTGCTATTTACCGGCATTTTTGTGCAGGCGTTTTTAGGTTGACAAGTGACCAATGGAAAAAATTAAAAAACACCTGTAATCTGCCCAAAAAAGAAGCTCATGTACTTTTTTGAGCGTTGGGCGTTTTGCCTAAAACGTCAAAACGCTCAGATGTGAACAGGGGCCATTGAAATGAATAGGATTTGTCTTCTTGGGCGTTTTTTGAGCTGATCATAGAGCAGAAAAAACGCCCACATGTGAACTTAGCCTTGTACAAGCTGTACACTCACTACATTACATTGTAGCAAAGTGTTATTTCTTCAGTGTTGTCATAAGAAAAGATATAATAAAATATTTACAAAAATGTGAGGGGTGTACTCACTTTTGTGAGATACTGTATATATATATATATATATATATATATATATATATATATATATACATACACACACACACACACAGTATATATTTATACACACAGAAATAGATATGTACATATGTAAGCTATACAAGCACCATGTAGCAGAGATCAATCCGAAATGATTACACAATACTCTGCAATCAGGTTGACTGATGGCTACAAGATACAATTGTATGATATTTGTGTAGCTTACTCCATAGGGAGCAAATTGTTCTGTTTAATAATCATTTGTTACCCCTAGCTGTTAAGTGCTAGCTATTTGTTCAAAGGAGTGGGTTTTTTTTTTTGAGTTGCATTTGAGTTTTTTTTTTAGGTGAATTTTATAGCAAATAAAAATTAGAAGAGAAAAATGTGCCTAGCAGTCAAAGCACGTGTAAAAGCTGCAACAAGTAACAGCAAAAGGTACCAAAAGCCACAAGTGAATCATGAGGCATTAGCTGGGAATCACTACATTAGATGATGGTTGTATCTTGTGTAATGATATAGTCATCTAAAGACTTATTTTTCACCCAAAAATATACCTACATTTTGATATAGTATGACCATAACAAATGACAGAACCACAACATCAAGCTTCTATTTGTACTGATAGAACAATGGGGAAATAGAAAAATCACCCAAGGAATGCACTGACAAAATCAGAGTTGTACCTGCAGTCCCGTCGCAACATCTTGGACAGACTTCCAGTCCCATGTATGTTTATCAGAAATAATACCAATTTTAACCATGAGTGCAATCAATACTGCTTGCCTGATAAAAGTAAATAAATAAACAATGCATCACTTTATATGATGCAACAAGTAGTATACACAACATGCTGGTTCAAGTCTATTTTTATGAACAGGTTACATTGTACAAATGCTAAACCTACTTTACAATAATTCTTCCACATAATTGTGGTAAAGGCTGGTAGAGGAGAACAGGATATATACTTGTCTACAAGCCTCTTTTTCAAGTGAGCATCTAGTGATACTTCAACACTACGCCTTCTCATCTTAACCACCTTGCTCCCATGTTATTATAAATGGAAAAGCCCTGTAATACGCTTGCTGTATAGATTACAGCTCTGGGTTTCCACAGCAGGCAACGTGTCATATGCTTAGGCAATAAATAGTTCATGTGATCTTGGATATTTGGTCATATATGACAGAGATTATCAGAGATCAAA